>NW_026136714.1:19196100-19218600 GCF_905237075.1 Dicentrarchus labrax
TTTGAAATCATCGGAAAAGATAGTAAATGGAACTTGAGTAAACATTATTTTGTCAAATTTTCACACTCATTGTCCCATTATGTTTTTTTCCCCATTAATGTAGTTAAACTACAATAAAAACTTGCAGCAAGCGGTGTAGCAAGTGTATCAACTTAATGAATTTGTCATGCATTAATTGCATTGCAATTACCTGTGTAATTATTATTATTATAAACATACAAGTTTCTATTGAATTACTTGTTATAAAATCATTACGTTTTATGATCAAAGGTGTGCAGACACTTCAACATCATACCCATATGTAATCGTTGTACATTTCCCAAAATCAGTAAGTATTAATCGGCTGCTAAGATAGCTTTAATTCTCTGGTTTCAGTCTTTCAATTACCAAATTTTGGAACCTGGCTGCAGGGATGTTCTCCCATTCAGCCACAAGAGCATTAGTGAGGTCCAACACTGATTTTTGGCAATTAGGGCCTGGCTGTGAAAACCATCTCTGTTTGGACCTGGCTTTGTGCATGGGGGAACTGACATGTTGAAAATGGAAAAGGGCCTTCATCAAACTGCTACCACAAAGTTGGAAGCACACTATCGTCTGAAATATTGTCATTATTGTATGCTGGTCATAACAGATGCATATTCATTAGTTTATCATTTCGCTTTGTCAGTTTATAACAAAAATTGTAAATGATTGTTTTATATTGACAATTAAATTGAAAAGCCATTAAAGTAATACAATCCTGGGTTAATGAGTAATAACATCTACTGCATTGATGTTAAATTAATATCAATGCAAATATTCCTCTTATTGATTTGTATGTTATTTGGAAATTAATATATTAGCTGCTGTTGTTTCATATTGCTGCTCTTCCAGATAATTCTGTAAATCACCGACATCACTACAGATTAATGCAGAATTATGTGTGCGTGTGCGTGTGTGTGTGTGTGTGTGTGTGTGTGTGTGTGTGTGTTTACATAAGTGTTATCTACCCCTATGACCCTTGTGTACGGTGGATGAGTGTAGAGTATGAAACCCACAGAGAGAGCTTATCCCCACTGGATCAGACTGAATTACCATCTCCTCTCACATCTGGGCTTTTGTTCCCCTCTTTGGCAGCAGTCGAAATGATTGCACCTTCATTCACTCCTTCCCTCCCTTTCTTAACAGGACAAGTGGGAGGTTAAAAAAGCTTCCTTTTGTTATTCCACACAAAGACTGTTTAATAGTTTGGAAATCTTATATAGAGTGCTGAGTGACTGAGAAAAGGGCAAAAGTTCATTCAGGAGAATAAACTCTCTTTCAACATCACCAGCAGGTAAAGTCTATGTCTTGTTACATACAACTTTTTGTATACAGCATGAACCTAGATATACAACATCTTACATAAGAGCTTCTCTTCTCATGGTGTGGACTTCACAGGGAGATATGTAACAACTGTAACATACAGTATCAGCAGAATTGTGCTATCACAGCTGAAAACTCAATGCTTTCATATTCAGCCTGAATGGTTTAGAATATTTGGGACTGGTTTTGGCAGGTGTCTAAAAATACAGCTTTCACATTATCAAAAGCTATGTTTTTGCAAACATTTGGTGATGTTGGTGTCAAAAACTCAGCAACTTCGTGCTGTTAGTGACTTTTTTGCTCTGGGGTTTGTTCCTGTTGTAAAGTTGGCGGACTCACATACACAGTCATCACAATGTTTGTTAGAGAAGCAGCCACATGGCAGTTATAGACCTTCATCAGGCACTACACAATAAACAGCATATGTGTACTATATCCACAGCTTGCCTCGGCCAGTCCCAAAACGGATCAAAAGTTTAAGTCAAAAAGACCAGTCAACATATCTCATTGGTAGTATTTTACATTTTGGTTTTGATACCAAAAAGATTTGTTGATACCTCACTTTAAGGTATATAAACGTGTTTTTTAATAAATATTAAAAAGTTCTTGAAAAACTGTCTGACCACAACCACTAGCATAAAACTGCAGCATGAATATGTGGTTGGAGTCACAAGTTATCCTTGTGATTGTTTCAGTACTGGGGAAGTTGTAGATGGTTGTGTTCCAACAATGGAGTCAGCTCATGACGTTCAGGGCTGAAACGATTAGACTAGTCGATTAATTAATTAATTAGTCAAGCAACAGAAAAGTAATTTACAAAAAATAAGTACTCAATTAAACATTATGTGGTTCCAACATATCAGATGTAAGAATGTGCTGCTTTTTTCATTTTATTTAATTCTAAATTGAATATTTTTGGACTGTTGGTTGGACCAAACAAGCACTTACAAGAAGTCACTTAAAATGTCTGAAAACTATTTTTTCTGACATTTTTATAAACCAACAATTAATCAATAAATCTGTATAGAAAATGTAATTGTCAGTGAAAATTGTTTGTTAATTGTTTTGCAGCCCTGTTGTCATTAACAGGTGCTCGACAGCTAATTGAGAACAAGGCTTTCTGGTGTTTCAGCAACATTAATCTGTATTAAACAGGAGAGCAGAAGACAGTCAGATGCAGCAGGGAACATGTGTAGAGCAGTGTGTCGTGATTTAACATCTCTAGTGAAACTAACACGTCCAGTTGCTTTCAGCCTTTAATTACATCATAGATTTCCTGCTGATGAACAGGCAGAGAATTAACAGTGAACGGGCTAATTCACAGCTGCTCTCCCCCACCCACATGCTGTTATTGCTGTACAAGTAGACCGCTGAGGGATAAAAAAAAAAGCAGGGTGCACTTAGCTACACAAACATTAGTATTAACGATTGGGCTGCCAGTTTGGAATTGGTGACAAACTGCAGACGGGCAAAAATTGGAGTCCGAAACCAATCAGGAAGTTAATGAGGAGAAAAATTACTCCTCTTTGCCCCTCCTACCACTGTTGAGGAGGAGAGAGAGGGATGGTGGAGGGTGAGGGATGAGGAAACATGAGGGAGGCCAATAAAGAAATCAGAGGATTCTGGGAAACACTAGACATCATGTTATCTGATCAGGAGATTATTCTGAGTAAACATATGTCCATCTTAAGCAGAATAAGGCTTTGAAGGAATTGGATTTATCCTCAACTGGAGCACATTTAAACTTTTGTATTACAACTGTGATTGGCAAATATGTTAAAAAAAAATATAGCTTGTTTGTTTACATTTAGTTTAGTTTAGTGAAAACCAGCAATTTTGATGTTTTGCTTATATAATGATTACCTACTGGTACTGACTACAATTTGTTCTACAAAGTTTTACACTGGATTTCAACTTGGCAAAGTTCTTGTATGGCTGGTTGTATACCTCATTTTACATTTGAGAACACTGGCTTCTTTTGTTGAATGGGTATAAGATTTTTCATAAAAGCATGCACATATTTCTCAATGTAATGAATCAAAAAAATATTGTTTTGGAATTGATACAGAAACTCATGTATCATATTAGTATAGAAACATGTCAAATATTACCAATTCCTTGCTAGGATTAACAAAAATTACAAAGTAGTGAAATAATTAAGATGTTGTTAATTTTTCAAGCAAAAATACTAAAAAAAATAATTGGATATTTTGATCAATTGTGCAGCCTGATTTCCTACGTTGTACTGCAGCTGCTGCACAGTTTCCCTATCTTATCTAAAAATGTCTTATTGCAAAATTCTGGGAATATTGAAAGTGTTATTTGTTGTATTAACTATATAATATGCAGATAGAAACAAACCTTTAACCATATCATAAGAAAACATAATTAAATAAGTTGACTCATTTAACGTTGTATTGAACTTTTATTGAACAACAACAAAAACGTCCTATGGCCCTCTTCCAAAAAAATACTTTTTTCCCCCTCTCCTGGCTCCTATTCTCTCTATGGACAATATCAGACTCTGATGCCTCATCTTCACAATCCAAGCTTGTTGAGGATGGCACGGATGGCGAGCAGTTTTTCAGCTTGTGCATTGGGTGAGTTTTCCCAAGCAGGCTCCTGGTACGCTTGAAGGCGGTTGTTGATGGGATCTGGAGGAAGTCCCTTCCACCAGGTGGCTGATGAGATATGCTGGCACATATTCCACATACATCCCACTTTGCTGTCTGCCAAGATACTTGCCTTCATCAAAGCCAGACAAAATCCCAAACTGAACTTCCCTTAAATTCTGGAAATTTACCAAACCTTTGCAACCCTTATCTCAATTTGGGTGTTTTTGTCTGACCAATCCTCTTATTTGGGAAGCTGGAATTGTGTGTCAGTTTCACTTAATAAATTACTGAAATATCCAGTGTGTAACATTGAGGAGGGTCTATTGGTACAAAAGAATAATGTTTTCATTATGGCTGCAATATTCATCACCTGAAAATATGAATTGTGTTGTTGTTATGAGCCGTTTTCATCTGTAGAGAGAGGGGGTCCTCTTCTACAGAGTCCGCCATGTTGAACCACCATGTTTCTACAGTAGCCCAGAATGGACAAACAAGAAAAGTGGCTCTTGATAGAGCCTTTCTTGTTTTTCGTGAGTTTGACGGCCACCGTAGTTTTACCTACATGCTTAGAGGGTTTTCAGTTGGTTGCAATCTGCAACTTCACCACTAGATGTCACAGAAAAAAAATCAGTCATCTAATCAATCAATTGACCAATTGTCTGAGCACAACACCACAACATATGTTGTCTATTGGTATGAAAAGTCCTTTTTATGTCTGAGAATGACTCATAATGTGGCTTGATAGAGGTGAAAAATGGTCCACAGTGGTTATTAACCCTTAGTAACATTTGAATGTACAAACACAGCAGATTGCCGTTAACCAGCCTAATGTCCACTGGCCTCACAGTGTTATTAGTGTGTGCATTAGCTGTAGAGACGTGTTACAATGGGTGGATGCACATAGCTCTGATGTTAACTGTAAAAGATCTAATGCTCTTGTTTTGTGTTCAGTGTCTTCCGTTTTTGCTGACTGATTCAATTAGCTATAAATCCTGAGATTTGCAAAGAATCATTTTACTGTACAGTCATATTTATATAAGGCACCACAGCACTAACAGAGAGGACCATTTATTCTGCAGTGCTGATGATACGACTGCTGTTTTGTCTGTCTCACTATAGTATTTCTGTTCTCCTTTTTATTTACTCTCCTTACAGTACGTAGACATTTTTTATTTTATGTGTGCTTCTGTTCTGTCTACCTACACCATGCAATATGAATTTATCATATTAATGACTTTGAGGAGTATCCAAGAAAAGAGATTTGTAGCTTAATACCTGAAAGAGAGGTTAAAGATTTGAGGTTTGTTTATTCTTTAAATGCAGACACATACTTTACAGTAGTGGAAGAACAATTTAATGTTTTTTTAAAACCATAATTCTGCAGGGTTTTTTAATACGGTATCATGATTATGATATTAACATTTACATTTGAAGCCAACTTTAATCATTCGTTCATGTGCAATGTTAAAATTTAGCCAGTTTTCTTTCAATTTCAAATGTACAAGCACAGTAAAAACACTTTTTATTCACATATCTGTGATGATATCAGGAGGATCATCTGGTTATACTTGACTTAACATTTTTTAGGAACTTAAGTTAACTTTAGGTATTTTACCCATACACTTTTTGCAATGGTCGAGTTTTTGAGACGTTAGTTAGAGCTCACATGAGGAACTAGATGTAACATATTTTAGTATTCCAAAAAAAAAAAACTTAAATAGAGTATATGCACCATTTTGACTGATTCAATATCCAATAACACCACATCAGCTCATGGTTCAGATTTTCTTTGTAACCCTTTAATTCCTATTTGGTAGAGCAATGAATTATATATTTGTTTAATGAATCCATGCAAATCCTTTTACCTCTGTTTGTTTCCTGTATCTGATGGGATTCAGCAGCACCCATGTTGGTGCGTGATACAGCATGTCCTGCCGGTATCAAAAATTCAATACCAGTTAAAGCATTTAACCTGCCAGCAACTTTTCTAACTAGGTGGAAGAAGTAGACGAACTCAAGTGCAAACAAAAACACATCACTGATCAACTAAAAGAAATAACTCAAACTCTAAAGGCAAGCACAACCAGATGATCCTGACATATCACACATTTGGGAATATTTCAGATTAAGGGGAAAACTGGCTTGATTTTAAGATTGCACATAAACGTATGATTAAAGTTTAATAGTAGTGATAGTGGTGGATTGCAAACATGTCCTAGACTGTGACTGTCAGTTTTGCAGGAATTTGGAAAGAAAACCAAAGTATTGGGCAAGCTGTAAGTTTGACTTGATGAAGGTGCTAGACTAGAAGAAATGTCCTCCTCTGATCAGGACTGTCTGTCTGTCTCGTTTCTGCAGCCTTCTCTCCTGGCAGCATCCCCACTGGTCACGACTCCACCATGACCTGCAGGTCCATCAGCTCCCTGGTTAACTCTGATGTCCATGTGGAATGTGAGGCCAGCAGCGAGACGCCAAACTTCACCGTCAACTCCATCATGGATGGTGATGCCACCAAATAAAAGAAGCTAAGGATACATTTTTATGACAAAGGCATTATGAGATCAGTTGAGCAAAAAACTTGATGTTCTTGCAAAACAGTTTCACCGTTCACTGTTGCTGTAAGTTTCTCTGTTTCTGTCCAGGTGACACAATAACGTATAGTCCATACTGTAGTTGAGAATATAGGTTGTTTTTGTATTTTTAGTTCATTTCTAGCCTCAAAGGTGTTGAATCTTCTGTTGAAGGCAGTTCACCAGCATAGAAAGTGCTTGGAAAGTTAAAAGAAAATGTACAAGTTCACAAATACCAACAGATATTTGAGAAGCACTTCTCAGAATTCGGCCATTTGGATAGATTCTTTGTAAAGACAATGTTAAAGATGACTAAACATACAACAGTTAAGTCTCTCGATTATCAGGAATCAACTCAAGCTAGACTGTGACTTGTACACTTGTTTTTCATCCCCGGAGTGCAACCGTTAAAGTAAATTGTTTTTATTATCCAAAGGTTCAAGTGACGCAACATACAGAATAATGATACTGAAATCCTTTCCAGCTTACAGTAAATTTGACTAGTGCAGTTTTCGCACAGTATCAGTCATAAAGTGTTTCTGTTAACAGTGAATGAGCGGCAATTAGTTGGATATTACTGCATCATCTTTTGACAATCACAATACAGTCTTATATATTAGATATAAGATATATTGAACAAAGAAATTGGAATCATTGTCACTGTGCATCACAAGCACTTATTTAGAAAATGTTTTTAGAAAAGCTTTTCTCAAATACACTCATGTACATGCACTGGTTTCTAGTGTTTTCTCCCTAATCAGTAGGTTGACATGGAATACTTAGTGTAGTATTTGTATTAGTTTATATTATTAGTTTGTCAACTTGTAAAATCTGTTTTTGGACCAGTGAATTAATAGACAACCCAACCCTAGAGGATTCCAACCTAACCTAGCAAACATTGGTTTAGGGATTTGCAAGTCAAAAGATGTCTAGATAAAAAGGTTGAATTGGACACATTTAGTTCAAAGGTATGTTTTTTTTTTGTCTTTTCTTTTGATGTTAGAGTATCTTAACACAGTCTGAAAATCAGTATTTTATTTACCTCTACTATACTTCAGCAACGTGAGAAGTTAGCAAGTTAGTAATTTATCTTCAGCGGGGTCGTTCAGTTACATATCATTAGGACGTGCTTCTCTTTGAAATATTGTTATTAAGATGCTGTTTAAACAACGGTTAGGAGTAACCTAGATTTTATAAAAACTGACGCCCATCCAATACCAGATTTTTAGGCCGATATATCAGTATTTCAGTTTAAAACTCAGATAATGATACATTGGATATTATTATTTTCACTAAGATTACTTAAAGTAGTTTTTAAAGAATTGTGACCAAGAAATTTACTGAGCCTGATGTTTTATTTTATTTATATTTTATTAGACACTACATAAATGTCATGGTGGCTCTTTTTCTAAATGACCTCAAACATCTTGTTGGCATTTCTGTACAGCAGTTTCTTGTTAGTCATCGGCTGACATATACACCAATATGAACATATCTAGCAAAAGGCTAATATTGGTTGATAGATCAGCCGGGATGATATGTCGGTGTTGCTCATAAAATTTTAAACCAAATTTTACCCAGATTTATGCCTAGACATCTTTTGACCTGCACCGCTGGAATACAGTATTTACCCCTAAGAAAAATCTGATAATTTTGGCAAAGTCAAACGATTTTAAAGATGGTAAAAAGTTTATGCATTTCTTTATTCCTGGTATAAATGAATGAGTCACTGAATTAAAGTTTAGAGTAGAGAACATGTGTGACACCGTCAAGACTGGAGGGTTAGCAGGGAGAAAAAGGCAAACAGGCAGGTTAGACATGAATCATGTTTCCCTCCGTGTTGGCGTGTGATGAGCACCAACTGCTTATTTATGGCACCGATCCAGCGGCATCGTTTATAGCAGAGAATTTGCATGTCTAATGTATATTTAACCCCTTCAGGCCAGGCGGTTTGCTGTGCACACAGGTTACTGTTTAGAACTGTTTACACACGTTGGTACAGCCTTATAGATACAGCAGAGGCAGGGGTTCTGAAATTGTTGCAGTAATGTGTAGAAACAATGAGATGATTAATTGATCAGCAGCTATTTGGATTATTAGTTAATAATTTAAGGCATTTTTTCAAGCAGAAATGCTAAAAATGTTGTGTTTTCAGCTTCTCAAATGTTAGGAGTTGTTGCTTTTTCTTGAATATCTTTGGGTTTTGGACTGTCGGGATGTTGCCTTGGGATCTGAGAAATTACGATTTTGCCATTGTTATTGATGTTTTTTGCAGACCCGATAACTAATCCATTAATCACGAGATTAATCGATAATAAAAACCAATTGTTAGCTGCAGCCCAATTGTGTTTTTTAACAGATAAAATACCCGTTCATTGTTTTTGTTGTGCAAGTGCCCCAAACAAACTCTTTTTCTATTTCATGAACTAATGAAAGTAATCCTGTGTTAACCACTTTTGAGTTGTGTTGTTGTGTTAATTAAAAAAAACAACTCAGATGAGATTTTGCCAACTTTTCTGCCTTTGTGAAGCTGACTCATACACTACTGTACTGTATATTGTTTATGTGTTTTGTGTTTTATGGGGATTCATTTCCAACTGCATGCTTTGAAAGTGTTTATTTGTGTTTGTGTTTGAATAACACAGCAACAAAAGTAATTTGAAGTCTTGGAGTTTATGTCGCTACAAGTTTTAGGGAAATAAAAACGCTCTAAGTGATGGAGTGTAAATGTGATGGTGTCCTGGAAACAACAATATAAAACAGACAAAGAAAATTACTTGTATTTTCTTTCTGCTGCGCTGTGGGAACATTCATTGGATTCTGCCCCATCTGTTGTAATCAATAACGTGACCATCTTGTTTTTTTATGAAATGCACTTACTCTTAATTTCATCCACCAGTGGTTTTAGAGAGAAGAATGTGGAGTTACCTATAAGACTTTGACATTATAAATCACCTCTTGAGACCAGATTGTACAGCAGTATCGATTGATCCTGATATATCACAGAAATTTACTGTCACTTCTGTTTTCAATTAAAGATACAATCAGTCAGATAATGACTTAATTGGATTTTACAGAAGATTGAGTTTTATTGCCCTGTGCTTTACGAGTTTAGTTAAGGAAGGCCATTTTATCATGGTTGTCAGGGGCGACCGGCTGCTGCTGCCTTGTCCTTCTGTAGCTGCTGCTGCCCTGTGTACAGCGCAGGGGAGAAAGTGTCACAGGATTGGTTTTCCTTGAGCTGCCTCTGCCTCCATGAATCATACCCTCCCATAATAGATAAAATCTGCTCGGATCCCACCGTGACACCTCCCGGTGGAGTGATGGCCGCTCGATACAGACAGGAAGTGTGGAAGAGGACGCTGTAAGCTCAGAAGTGGAGAGGGAAACTTTAAACTATTTATACCTGAGGGTGTCACATAATAAGTTAATTGGACTGGATAGGTGCATTACAGACCTTTTTCCCGGCAGCCATTTTGACATGAAATAGTAGGGTATACAAAGGTGTTAGCAATGATACTAATTCAGGTTCCGCTCCATTTAGTGTAGCAGAGCCTTTCCAGTGAGCCAGCATGCACAATAGCAGCACCCTGAGTCTGTCTTAATTAGTATCAGTATTTCAAATGGCTGCTGTGAAAAAGGTCCATTACAGAGTGAAGCGTATTCTTTAAATTGGAATTTCAGCTCTACAAACATTTCTCAGAGGCACACCTGATCAGGAGACCTCGATGCACAGAGCCAAGGAACCGCAGTTTTTAGGAGGGAAGTCATTTTAAATGGAGAAGATGAACAGGAAAGTGCCAACCCTGCGCTGTAGATGAAGTAAATACGTTCATAATGCGCTTGTCATCCATATTGGAAAGCTCTGTATGCCTGAAGATAGGGCTAAATATTTATAACAGGTCTTACTTTTAGTCTTTTGGTATTTGGTATTTTTGTGAAACTCTGTATCAACATGAACCTTCAGTTAAGATTTATTAGGTCTTGTTTGAACTTGAAAGTTGAACTATCCACTTGGACAGTTAGAAAACACTACTCCAAACTATATACTAATGCGATTAAGTATATGTGACAGTATCTACTAGTGTTGACAAACCTGGCAGTGAGGCTAAGGTCGGTGTGAAGGCTATTAACATGTTCTACTGATTTATTACTTTATTTTTTTTACTTGTTTCAAATGTTTGCAAGAAATCCAATCCTGATGGACTTCTGTTCTTAAGGGATGAGTCATTTATTGGAGTATCAAATTAACACTAACTGCTTTCAATTTGGCTGCACATTCTTTTTTTATTCTTGGTTTCTTTTTACACCTTGAACCCATTTAAACTACTGCAAAAAATGCATGACATCATATATTCTGCATCTGTTGTTATTCCCTCTGAGTGACATATTCAAGACCTAAGCCCCAAAACAAAATGCACACATTTCCCTTAACATTTATTCTGGCATATTCAGGATCTTTGGTGACTGAACTAGGAGAGTTATGTGGGTCAAAACAAGCTTAATGTTTATGCAAAATAGTTGGTGTCAATGTGTCAAAGTCATGGTCTACTGGTGGATTTTGGCAGGTTTTAAGAAGTTAAATCACCTGATACGTACAGTATTCTTATAAAATCCAGTAGAACTTGGATTTCTATAATTTTGAGTAGTCAGCACAGGCGATTCATGATAGTCAGCACCTGTGTCCCAAACCATTTTAACACCCTCACTGAACCAGGTGTCCACCACGCTCTCATTAGGAGGTAATAAAAGGAGGTGACTCTGACTTTCGCCTCCATTTGGCATGTTGGACTGTGGAATGATTCCTGGCAGGTCAAGACTGCCAAGTTAAATCATTTGTAAAATCTGGAGCAGCTTTTCACAAAATCAAATCAGAAAAAAAGCTTCACCAACTGTTAAAGAGTCTGTTCATAATAGAATAAATTTCAAACAAAAACTTTTGAACATTGATGGACACAGCAGGCCTTTTGCAGCTCTCCAACTAAAAGTGTAGACCAACATTTTCAAAGTGCTCAAACATTTCTGCATTTAAATCTGTAGATTTTCTTCGCTGCTGCAGGTCCTTATTCTTCATCACCTTTGTGCCACAGTTAAACATTTTACACAGTATCAGCTTGATAGTTAAGATCCTGTCCAGACACATATTAAGAAATACATACAAACAGTCTGCTTGGAACAGTAAAGTATGTCAAAGCATCCTTCTACCTCATTTAAAAACCCCAGAATCTTTGAATATGTAAGTTTAGCTAATTTCTGAAGTTTTCCTGCTGGACACACGAGGTCTCCTGCTTCACTGTAAAGTCTTAGTGGATGTGCACTGGTGGCTTTAACTTTCTACATCCCACTTGTATAAATTGCATCTGGACCAGCATTGGCCTCAAAACTATTTATGATGTCACAAAAATCAAGCTTGTAGGCCACGCCCCTTAAAATCAGATTTTCTTTGAGCACAGAGACAGTTTCCACTTTAAGCAGATGAATGTGAAAACCTCTTTCTAGTGTCAAACTCTGCACACACATTCTGCACAGTGAAGCTCAAACATCACACTGTAGGACCAAGAACAGATTTTGAGTGGAGGGTGACTTCAATTTATTTTTATTGATATTCCTGGATAGAAAAGGTTCAACAGAAACCCTCTGACATCATGACCAAAATGATGTCTTGAATTAGGTGCTGCTTTCTTTAAGGTAAACAGGTAAGGTAAAAGAGCTCTATATGTGAAATCAGATCTTTTTGTTGATTATGTTCTAAGCCACTGAATGACACGCGACAGAGCAAATATCCGGTGCAACCTATAGAGCAAATAGCCTCCAGGTGCTGCAAGGTGCAAAGTGAATTGTCATATGGACAGTTTTCAGAGGGGACTGACTATCAACTGTCTCACCATAAAGAGCAGTCAGACATCTCAGGACCACACACATTAATTTATTCACTTAATCACCTGGTGGGGCATTTTAATCTGAAAAAAGAATAAAAGTACCCACACCTTCATTCTGTGCAGTTTAATTTGAATGCTGATACAGTTTCAGCTATAAGATGTAATTAATCACTGCCAATAATCTGAACCACCAAGTGTGTGTTCCACTACTTAGTGGGGAGCATCTGATTAATTATGTAAGAGAATCACATTATGCATACATTAAGGTAACTGCAGTAAAACATGAACGCAAACAAACTCTGCTGCTAGTGCTCATGCTTCACCCACACAGGTGTTTTCACGTTTTTTGCTTGTGGGCTTTTACAGACTGGATTTATTTATCATCTTCCTCAATCTTCTGTTAGTTTTGAGGCACCATGAGAGGGACAATATACATATTTTATTTATTGGTATGATTCATTTGGTCACATGAGAAAACATCAACCTCAACCTGAGCAAAATATCAATGGTGGTAGATGGTGGAAGAAGGCAAATTTGCAGCTTGTACAAGTGTAATGTAGAAACCTGAAGCCACCAGTGCACACACACTGAGAATGGACTTTACAGTGAAGCAGGAGACATCTTGTGTCCAGCAGGAAAACTTCAGAAATGAACATTTGCATATTAATGGATTCTGTATTTTTAATGATTTTAATGTGGAAATTATACTTTTTTGTGTGGAAAAAAAACAAACAAAAAAACCTATCAGACACATTATTGTTCCAAGCAGACTTACTGTGTATATACCTTAGTACATGTCTGCGGGAGAACTTTAAATAACAATGAATGCAAGTGCAGTAAATATTTCAGCAACCCTAGAAAATATTAAAACTTTTCAAGGTCATACAGCACCAATGAATAAACAGAAAACAGCATCTTTTTCACATTGAGATGCTAATTTGTACAATGTTGTGGACCCTTCTGGCTACATGCAGTGAGTAGTCTAATTGTGAATTTCAAACCTGCACTTCTCTGATCTTTTGCCAGTGGTGGAAATTAACTAAGTACTGTACTTGCGTACAATTTGAATGGCTGACTTTTACTTGTATTTCTACACTGTGATTATGCAATTTTTAGGTAAAAGATCTGAGTACTTCTTCCACCTCTGTCTTTTGCTCCCCTCATTTCAACCCTGACATTTCTTTTTGGTTTATTAAAGTGTCATAGGCCTCCTGGATTGGTGCATACATGAGTAGGTGGATTTCTGGGTAATCAAACATTTTCATGGTCATACTTGCTGTTCTAAGAATTGACAGCATGCACATTTCACTTATGTAGATACAAAAAAACCATCCATTCAATATTTGAAAAAATAAAAATCTGACATCTGTGTATGCAGTGTACCAGGCCAGTGGATGGAGTTGACGGTCTCTGTGTTTGCAGACCAGTGGTGGAGGATCACAGTGCTGTTTGAAGGACAGGCAGAGCTCCGGTCATAAACGTCCAGCCCTGAGAGCCAAGCACCAATAAACAGGCTGAACTAGACGGACTAAACCAACTTAACAGGCTGCTGTGATGCTGTGCATCTACAACTAATCTGAGGACGTTACCCATCATTTGTCTTTACACCTGATCTGAGAACAGCACAGCAGCCTGAAGAGGACTTCACTCCTCTCCACAAGTGGCTCAGAGGCATAAATCAAGATTTTTTAATTTATTTTTTAAATCTGATATTCAGATATGAGAAATGGATAAAGTCAAGTGAAATTGACTCAGAAATATAAAGGTTGATTTCATCAGTGCACATTTAGTGCTCATGGTTGCCTCAACTTATTTTTAATGTGTTGTATCAGTTCCCAAGTAAAACATGTCTGCAGTAGCCTAAAAAGAACAGACTTTCCTTTTTTCCCTAGAGACTGATGGTTGCTCATTGACGTTCGGTGCTTTCTAAAAACGTCTCACTAATTCAGATGTCCGGCTAATTCCTCTGTAGAAGCTCAGTGTCCTGCCTCCCAAGGGAGACTTAAATCAGCGTTTCTGTGACAGGACCTCTGAGTGGCAGCAACGCCCCCAATCAGCACCTAATAATAACCCCACTCAGCAGAGGTCAGCCACTCCTCCAGCTCTGGAGGGGCCCTGCTGGAGGAGTTTCCTCAGCTAATATAAACATTAGGTCCCAGATGAGTAAGTGATTGAAAAGGTTAAGTAATTGTACTAACTGATAGCTTGTGTCATTAAAAATTATGACAATCCTTACAATCTGAAAAACAAATCTGGTGAAATCTGGTGTTTTTAGAAGGTTTTGTAGGTATTTGGTCATAAACCAAATTGAAGTTTTAACCTGATGATGAAGATGCTACAGAGAAATATTAAGGGATCCTGCAGGGGACACGGATGTCTGAATCAACGCCTGTGCTAATTCAGCCAATAGTTGTTGATATTACATTAAAAGCCAAAAATGTCAACCTTCCAAGTTGTTGTTGTTGTTGTTGTTGTTGTTATTGTCGTCATATTTCAGGACTTTCTGGACTGATGTAGATGTACAGTCTTTAATCATTATTTTATTTCATGTGCAATCTCATGGTATTCTCTTCAATTTCCATTATACAAAGTACAAAGTAGGCCTTATTGTATTATTACTATACGTGTGTGTGTGTGTGTGTGTGTGTGTGTGTGTGTGTGTGTGTGTGTGTGTGTGTGTGTGTACTGTGCTGGACATATACTGTATATAAGACTATATACTTCATTATATGTTTATTGTACTTCTTTAAAACTACTCATATAGACTTCTTTTGTACAAATATTTGCATCATTCTATAGTCTCAGGGTTTCTTCAGTTACTTTAATCTCTTATTTCATTTTTGGTTTATTTCATTCAAAGACCTCTTAATCTGTTTCGTTGCCTCACAGCCTGTCTCTGTGCTGCTGGAACATTTGAATATCCCCTCAGAGATCATATAAGTCTTACATCATCTTATGTACAAGAAATCAAATGAAAGTTAATCAGGGCATAAATACAGTTCTGAGTTCCCCTCTGTTTCAGGCTTTAGTTTTATCTTTTGTCTACATTTGCTTAAAAAATTGACTGTTGACATTAAGAAATACTGTAGTTAAAGAGTTCTGAGAATCAAACCCACTAATTCAGTATAATTCTGATCAGATCAGTGGGCATGAAAATGCATTATTCTTATATTATTGTCTGTTGATCACATGTTAGTAATATTTAGGTTGCCTATAGTGTTTTTTCTTCTTGTAACCGCTTAATACACAGCCATATTGTTTCATCTTAATAATTTTAGAGGCCTGAAGAGTCAACTGAACTGAAATATTTAATAATAAAATAAAGGGAAAAACAGATTTTGAAAAGCAGGATTTTGTTTTATACTTACTACTGTTACAATAATCATTTATTACCCTTTATGAGGGTCCTGAACCCCAGATTGGTAACCACTATTTACAATTATGACCCTCTTTTATGGCAGGATGTCCCTAAATGGGAATTTAATCACCAAATCAATGGTAAAGATCAAGTTATGCATATAGACATCATGTTTAACTCTGCATGTTGAGTCTCTCAATCCCTGAATGAATGAAGTTTAACTAACAGTTGACTGTTCCATCGGTTGGTTTTGGACTCCAGATAATAACCTAGGACACTGATTCTCTACCTGGGTGGTGAGATGCCTAAAGGGGAGGGGTTGAAAGATGATTAAAGGTAAGACACTTGTTCATGTTAGCAGCATGGTAAGGATGGCAATGTTAATCTGTTGGCCCACCACAAAAATGTCTCAAGATCTACTGGATCAAATTTTATGCAGACATTCGTGGTCCTCAGAGGGTGAATCCTGATTACTTTGGCAATCCACTGACTTTTTTTTGGTTGGCTTTTGTGCTTTTGAGTGAAATGTCTTAATTATTTTATGGATTGCTATGAAATGTACACACATTACCCAGGTGGTTTTCTGTATCCTGAAGCTGTCCTGACAGTGCTGACCTTTGAAGGAACAGTCTCATGTGTTGCACTTTTATTTAACTTCTTCTGTCAGAGTAAAAACCGTCCCACACACGAGCAGTGGGTTGCAGACAGTTATGGAGCTGGAGATGATGGTAGAGAGATTTTTTCCCTTCTTCAATAACTTTTTTTTGTTGAACAAAACGGTGCAAGTAAACAGAATCAGGAGACAGGCTACATAGGGAGCTAACGTTTAGCTCACTAGCTCAACAGTTCCCCATGTAGTAGGTTATTATAGACTTATAGTTGGTCTGTGTAACACAGAAGTACATTTTTATGTTTTTTTCATTTTTTATCAATGGTATATTTTATTCAGGTATTTATTTTATTTATATAAACTTCACCTCTGATTTCATTTTATGGCCTCAGACATGATAATTGTATAGCTACTGTCCTTCTTACATACTGTATAATAAAGATCATGTATTTGTCATAAATTCCAATTACTCTGCGTTTCATATTAAAAGCACAAATGATCTCAGCATTAAAATATTCCACGAGTCTTTCAACCTGGAGTGCATCAACATGAGAAAAAAAGAAATCAGGCCTTATGCCAATTACAGTGCAGCCTGCAGTATAAACTTTTATTCCGGTTTGTGTTTTACTCTTTATCAACGAACAACATGAATAAATTTATTATGCGTTGTGGTGTAGGCGTTCACCCACCGCCTCCCACTCCCACAAATCTACTCGGCCGGCACAAACTGCAAAGCCACTCTAGTCACCTTGAAATTTCCTCTGCTATTTTCCAATTAAAAGCTTAATAGCCCTGGAGACGGGCTTCATGTGGGGAAGTTTACCGTGCTCTTATTCTCTGTAAGCCGCGCAGGCTCGGATCCCATTATTTGCTTGAATAAACCTTTTTTACGGTCAGAAATGGGCCCCGGCTTTGTCCGGTGTTATGTTTCAATGCCCTCTATTAGTCCAGCAGAAGGGACATATCAGCATCCTCGACATAGTTCCCAAAGGGCTTTTATACATGTAGAGACCTAATCATCTAAGTTATGTACGATTGTGTAAAAGGTGCGAGAAGCTGCGAGGGTTTTGTCCGAATTAGGTCTTATAGGCTGTGAGCCTGCAGTCAACAGGGAGGGGGAAAACACACATTTGTCCTGACTTTTAATATTCAATTGTACCTGATCTTTGAATGCGAGGTTCTCATGTTATTTCCACAAAATCAACATTAGACTAAATATTTACACATTTTCTTCCCACGTTAATTTTTTCAAAATTTAAAAATCCACAAACCGACTGGTGCATTTAGTCTTTTAATGTTCTACAGATGTTTAATTGGTTGTCTGTTTCATGCATGGATGGGGTTTTTTCCTGCATATGTCTCATTGTTGACAGCTGAGAAGACAAATTTTATATTGTTGACTTTGGACTTGGTGTTTATTATCAGTTTGAAATGAATGTTTTTCCCCATGTTATCTAAAATAAGAAATATGCCTTATATTTGAAAAATCTCCAAATTGCTGCCAATAGAAAAGGCTCCAGCAGTTTTTCTTTTAAACTTATGTTTTTAACCATTACAAATATTTAAATTACATCATTTTTAATTGATTTGTTCCATGCAGTGACTCCTGCAGTCTTGTTTCAGTTTTGACAGCTGGGATGATATTCACTTGACATCTGGGTTTGGACTTAAACTGCAGGCTCTTTTATTTGGATATTTCTGATTATTCTATTTCATTCATTTTATTTGCAATTGCAGCCGTTTTTCTTTCGCTTCATGTTTGGAAAATCTCCCAATAGGTGCGAATTTAGTCTTTTAGCCTCCTCTGAAATGTTTTAATGGAAGCTTGTTTCATGCAGGAACTCCTAATCCAATCTATAAAATGTTTCATTAAAGGAAAGTTTTGACAGCTTTATATGTAGCACTTCATTTATGTTTTAGGCTTAAAATAAATATAGCCTACTCATGGAGACCAAAATATTATGTTACAGGCCTGTCCTGCATTTTGGCCTCTTCTGGAACCATTTCTGGAGATAATGATGAAGCTGTACTGTGCCTTTGAAGAATCTCATTTCCTATCAGCTACAGGATCAAGGCTTATAATCTCTAAACCACTGGAAATACAGAGAGCCATTTGTTTCCATTTCAAAGCTCTCTTGTCTTCTATCTTGACAGAAGTCATTGTCCTGTTTTTAAAGGAAACTCTACAAACGTGTGAACTTTACAGGGAAACATGTTGGGGTTATCTGATCCTCACTGGCAAGTTTTTTTTTTTTTCCCCACCCACTTCAGCGTCACATGGACATTTTTTTTGCAGCGTGCAGGCGCCTTGACGCGAGTGACAGCGTTTGGTTACTCGTCTCCATAAGTGCGTGTCAGCCCTGATGCATATCTGTGCTGTCAGCCGAGGGAAAGGTGGATCCTCCACTACAAGCCAACACCTCTTATCCTCATCCTGTCATGCGTGTGGCAGAGCAGCTCCATCCAGCTCCATCTCTAGGACAACAACACTCCCGCCCCGCCTCGCCTCTCCTCAGATGTACTTGTGCGTCCTGAAAAACAGGCTGCGTCTGACAGAATGAATGGCTACGGGTCCCCCTACCTGTACATGGGGGCTCCGGTGTCTCAGCCCCGGGCCCCGCTCCAAAGGACCCCCAAGTGCGCGCGGTGCCGGAACCACGGCGTGCTGTCGTGGCTCAAAGGTCACAAGCGCTACTGCCGCTTCAAGGACTGCACCTGCGAGAAATGCATCCTCATCATCGAGCGGCAGCGCGTCATGGCGGCGCAGGTGGCGCTCCGCAGGCAGCAGGCCAACGAGAGTCTGGAGAGCCTCATCCCGGAGTCACTCAGAGTGCTGCCCGGCATTGGCATAGCCGGAGCCGGGGAGGGGAACCAGGGAGCCCCGTCGAGGACAGAGGAGCTGGAGCTGAGGTGGAGCAGCACGGAGCCGGCGCAGGCCGGAGCACAAACATGCACAGGTAGGAAGATAATGCAGAGAGGAGGTGAAGGACCGAGTCTGACTTTAAATGTTTACATTTCTGATAAATGATTACTTTTATTCGATGGAATAAAAATGATGACAAATTATTAAATAAGGTTGTTTTTAGCAGAAAATACAAGTAATGACACATTATTTTAAACTAATAAATTATAACAATAATATAATGAAAAGGTTCTCACAAGACTACTTTATCAATATAGCCTAATATCTATTTCGTGAATTGTTAAGTTTCCATGCACAAAGTTGCAAAGGCAGATGATCTTTTAATTAAAAATATGGAACAGTGCATTCCTAAATAAGTAGGCCTAAATGAAAAACAGACAGCTGGGGTTGAGATGTTTATCCTGAGACTCCTGTACAAACAGTTTTGGATGATATTTACGGTAAAGAACAAAGTGATGGAAAATAAATTTTCCACTAAACTTGCGTTATTTAGGAATGGCACATTGGCTAATATAAAGATTCATTCAGACAATATTCTTTTTAAATCCAGATCAGATAAAGAAAATATTATGTATTGATTACCGGGCGAGAAATCCACATGTTACAGCTGCTCAACAGACTGGCTTAGAAATAAGTAAACATAATAAACACATCATTAAAATCTTGTTGGGCTAATTTAAAACTCGATGTGCTGTTTTATCAAAAGAAAATCACGACTTGTGAGACAGTACAAAGCAAAAATATCAAGTGTTTGTGCTGAAGTTAAAATAAATAAGCCTATTGTTTGTTTTTGGAATTTTTATTTCGAGAACTTGGATCTTATGTAACAAACCTCATTTATATTTGTATGTGTGAGTTATTAATAGGAATGAGCATCTATTCGTTCTGGTAATATTTGTAATAATTATATATTTCACCTGGTTATTATTGGAGTAATGAAGACACAATAAGAGCAGTACTTTTGTCAGCATCTATTTGAAAATGACATTTATTCTTTCTCTCTGTATAGTTAGGTTATAAAAATCCGTTTATTTAGAAAATATAAAGACATTCGGTCATTCGGAGGCTTAAAACATTTGTTATTATTTTAGATTTCAAATGCAAATTAGTGTTCATTAAGCTTTTAATCCCCAATATTGCTCCCACATGATAATGAGTGAATTATTAAATATCTTTCGCAGATTTCGGCTGTTCTTTTAGATTCACTGACTCCACTTGGTTGCTTGTGAGACTAAAACATTTGGACACAAGCACCGATCACCTGACTCCACATCAGCTCCATGTTGAAGCTGGCCAACAGAGCTGAGTGGTTTAAAAGATTACAGTAATCAGCGGCCGACAGGCCCCGATCGAATGTAATCGCCATATTTCTTGCAGGAGGTCAGCTCCGGATGAAATGTTACCGAGCAACAAGCGATCTGTTTACAAAATGTGGTCAAAAGGCATCGACGGTAGATTCCTCACTGACAACACAGTCAGCACTTTGTGTTAACAGCTTCGGAGCAGAGAGAAATAAAGCAAATCCACATAAATCGTTGAGTTGGAGACAAGCTGACAAGCGATTAATTGTATGTTTCGTTTCCTCTTGAGGAGAGCTGATAGCGCTGGATTGGCTCTGCTTTAAATGGACGCGGGGTTTATAATAATAAGGAGTGCACAACAGAAATGTTTCTCAAGTCGGATTAGTGTCTACTTCATTTACTGTCCCAACACATTCGTGCATGCCTTTCTTGCACTGTTTGTTTTTACTGTTTCCTGCCCAAACTTGTCCCCTGACTCTTCCTTCGTCTCGCAGAGCCCACAGAGGAAGGTCCTGATGAGGTGTCTGGGGGTGAAAACGGGGGCAGCTCCAGTGAGAAGGAGCAGGACCCGGTCAGCTCTCCTGAAGGCTCCAAACCAAACTCCTGCTACACCCCGGACCCCCCCAGAACCCCCTCCCACCCGGAGGAGACCCGCTACAGCAGCATCCCTAAAGCCGGCAGCACTGAGAAGGAACCCAAAGCTGAGAGTCCCCAGAAGTATCCCGTCAGCCCCGCGGAGCAGAGCGTGCTGATCGAAGGACTCGCCGGCTCCATCAACCTGCCCTTCAGCCTCCGAGCCAACCGGCCGCCGCTGGACGTCCTCAAGAAGATCTTCCCCGCTCACAAGCCTCCTGTCCTGGAGCTCATCCTCAGAGGCTGCGGGGGGGACCTGGTGGGGGCCATCGAGGTGCTGCTGTCCAGCCGGGGTGCTGACGGGAGCGCGCACCCGCACGCAGACCCGCACCCGGATGCCCTGGTGCTGCCCTCAAACGGACACCTGTTCGAGCACACCCTGGGCTCCTACCACCCGGTGTCCTCCTCAGCCAAGTGGTCTGTGGGCTCGGCCTTCCGGGTCCCCGAGTCCCTCCGGTTCACTTCCGACTCCGCTTCGGGAGTGGTGTCCACCGGGCCCCTGGGTGTCCCCCTGCAGCACCCGTCATTCCCGCAGTCCACGCGCTACCCGCTCATGCTGCGCAACTCTCTGACGCGCAGCCAGGCCAGCCCCTTCGTGCACAACGATGTGACTCTGTGGAATACCATGGCCCTGCAGCAGCAGTACCAGCTCCGCTCGGCGGCCCAGTATGTGTCGCCTTTCTCCCCCGCAGCCCCCGCCGGCCCCGGTGGGTCAGTGTTCCGCAGCTCCCCCATCCTCCCCTCCAGACCCTCCGAGGAGCAGCGCATCAGCATTCAGGAGGAGAGCTGCACGCTGGGACCCAAAGCCGGCCTGTACTCTCCTGATGAGGAGTACGAAGAACGCTCTGACTCCGCAGACTCCCGCATCTTAAACTCCTCCACCTAGGACAGAAAGCGATGGACTTAATGCAGCAGGGGACACCAAAAATGTATTATTTGTTATTGTGAATGGACATTCCAGTGTGTGTAAAGTTTTTTTTATTTTTATTTTGATGATTATTCCGGTGTCTTGTTTGAATTGAACTGTGTCAAGCAATCACCCTTTGATAATGTTAATCCTCTAACATCATGCTTTCAAGATGTCACGTGGACAAAACGGATGAATGTAAACAGACTCGCATTGTTTTTGAAAATCTGTCATCCATTTCCTGTAAGCATGTTTAGTACTGTGAAAACTTTCGATGTAAGGATCATCAATGCATGTCAAGAGTATGCCAAATAAATCTGAGTTTCCCAAATGGATCAGATGGTTGTCTTTAGTGTTACT